>NC_053500.1:54934839-54977339 GCF_905171775.1 Rana temporaria | reverse complement strand
TAAATTAACAAACAGCGTCTTGCATCCAAACAATGAAAGGTGTTTTCCCTCTCATTCTGTGGGTTTGCGCAAAATGAAGGAAGAATCATTTCTTGTGACCTGTGAAATTTCGTTGGCACTTTAGGCAGGTACAGGGGGTCCTGGCTTAGCACCACCCTGTCCTCAAAAAGACGGAAAAAATGCTCTTTGATAGAGAGCGCTTGCATGTCCCCTATTCTTTTGGCTGTAGTGATAGCCAGAAGAAAAGAAAATTTAAACGTTCCCAGTCTAATCGGAATGCTGTCTAACGGCTCGAACGGGGGCTTAGATAACTGATCTAGCACCAGGAAGAGGTCCCAAGGGGGAACTCTGGAGATCTGTATAGGGGATAACCTATCCCTGGCTTTCAGGAATCTCTTGATAAGAGGATCCAGGGCCAGCCTCTTGTCCAAAAAGTAGGATAAGGCGGGGACCTGAACCCATAAGGTTCTTGTGGCTAGTCCCAGATCTACTCCTTCCTGAAGGAACTCTAAGATGACCGAGGTTACTGGTAGTGGGGCTTGTTTTGCCGTGCACCAGCGCGAAAAAACTCCCCAGGACTTGGCATAAATTTTTCTAGTGACCTCCTTACAACTAGCCAAGAGGGTGTCTATCACCTTCTCCGAGCAACCCCTCCGCTGCAGGTTCCACCTCTCAAGTACCAGGCCGTCAGACTAAAGAAGTCGGGCTCTGGGTGCAAGATCGGTTCCTGCCGCAGAAGGTCCGCTCGGACCGGGAGGGGAAGGGGTGGAAGAACTGACCAGCGTTCTAGCATTGGGATCCAGGTTCTTTTGGGCTACCAGGGAGCGATCAGGATCAGCCTCCCTTGTGAACGACTCAACTTCTGCAGGACCCTCGGGATCAGACTCAGGGGAGGGAAGGCATAGGCTAGGTGAAATGTCCAGGCCTGGGCCAACGCGTCCACACCCCCCGACCCCTGCTCCCTACCTTCCTGTTCTTTTTGTGAGCGAAGAGGTCTATTTCTGGGTTGCCGAAATGATGTCGAACCCCTCTTGATTTAGTTCACACTCCCCCTGGAGGATGGGCTGGCGGCTTAGAAAGTCCGCTTCTAGGTTTAGGCCTCCCCTGATGTGGACTGCTGAAAGGGAGAGGACTCTTTGTTCTGCCCAGTCCAAAATTTCTAGGGACAGCATCAGAAGAGAACGGGATCTGGTGCCTCCTTGATGGTTTAGGAATGCCACTGTGGCTGCGTTGTCGGAGAGAACCTGTATCTCTTGGTTCAAGATTCTCTCCTCGAACGCCTCCAGGGCCCTTCCGACCGCTAATAATTTCACGGAAGTTGGAAGAGGACTCCCTTTGCTGTCGATCCCAGGAACCCTGGGCTTGGAGACCCGCCATGTGTGCTCCCCATCAGCTGGCATCCGTGGTTATCCTGAGAGGATTTGTCTGGTTCCACGGAAGGCCTCCTTCCAGATTCTGAGGAATGAGCCACCACCCCAGTGTGCACTTTACAGACTCTGGGATGCTGACCCTGAAGTCTAGGGATGTTTCCTTCCCGTCCCAAGAGGAGAGTAGGAAGGACTGTAGGGGTCTGTAGTGAAGCTGGGCCCACGGGACCGCCGGAATGCATAAGGTCATAAGCCCCAATAACCTCATGATTTCCCTGAGGGAAATACTTACTGTTCCCAGGACGGACCTGACCATTGACATGAGTCTCTGGATCTTGTCTGCTGGTCCAGCTTTTTCTGTAAGCAATCTATTAGGAAACCCAGAATTTTTTTTCTCTGTTCTGGGAGAAGAGAAGATTTCTCCCTGTTTACAATCCAACCTAATGATTCCAGAGTAGTCAGGACGGTGGCCAGGTCCGTGAGAAGAAGTTCTCGGCTGGGATTGAAAAGTAGCAGGTCGTCGAGGTAGGGGACAAGGGAGATCCCCTTTCAGGTGTAAAAAGACGACCACCTCCGCCAGAACTTTCGTAAAAATTCTCGGGCTGGAGGCAAGACCAAAGGGGAGTGCGGTGAATTGCCAGTGCTGAATCCCCTGAGGGGAGGCAATGGCAAATCTGAGGAACCTCTGATGGTCCCGGAAAATTGGGACATGAAGATAGGCATCCCTCAGGTCTATGGTTACCATAAAAACCCCTTCTAACAAAAGTCCTTTGAGACTGTAAATATTTTCCATGCGGAACCTCTTGTAGAGGAGATAGGCATTCAAGGTCTTAGGTTGATGATTAATCGAAACTTCCCGGAAGGCTTGGGCACTACGAAAATGTGAGAGTACACCCCCAGACCCTGTTACATTCTGTCTTGTGCCGACACCAGCTCCGCTGGCTGCTGGATCCCCTCAGAGGCATAGACGGCAGCCAGCAGACCCCCCATGTCATCAGCGGAGAAAATGTATTTGCCTGACCTGGCATCCTCGTCCTCAGTCTGGCTATCAACCAGACCTTCTTCCGGAGCCTCCGAGTCCTCGGACTCTGACAGAAGAGACTCCTTAGACCTCGTAATCCATGGCCCTGGGATGGATGAGCTCTCTTGTGAGGAGGGCCCCGCTTTTAGGTGATCAGGTTCCCTGTTCCTTAAGGTGTCCTGAAATTCCCTAAGCGTGGAAAGCATCTGAGACTGGACTGACAGAAACTCCTTCATGATCTGAGAAGTTTCCTTCCCAGTGAGCTTTTGGATGCATTTTGCACAAAAGGGCTTGGAGTAGTCTGCAGCCAGCTTAATGCTACAATTCCCACATCTCTTAGTTTTGGAAGTGTGTTTTAATGGGATACTAGAAGCTTCCCCCTGGGCAGTAACCTCCTCCCCTGTAAGGGGAAAACACCAAAAATTAGTCAACCAAGTAGAGGGGGGGGGAGGATGGGGGGAGAGGACCCAGTCCAATATGCCCCCCTCCGAGGTTTTGAGGCAGACTCACCCCTGGCGGTTTCCTCTGCAGCAGCGGCCGATGGTCAGTCCTCGCGCTCCATAGCGCAATCGTTCAGGCGCCACTCTCTTCCTTGCTGCAGTGAGGTGCCAACGCCGATGGCGGCCGCCATCTTGGTGAAGACCGGAAGCGGAAGTGCGTCATCACCGCGCACCGCATGCGACGCGGCATCGAATGCTGGCTCCATTCAGTAATGCCTCTGGGAGGACAGCACTTGGAGCTCACGCTGAGGGAAGCATCTGTACCCGCACAGCAGGTAGGAGATATGCTTGGAAGAGAGGGAACATGGCCATCTAGGAGTACTGGGGTAGCCACTATCCCAGGGGACTCCTACAAGGGGGGGTTTCCAGATGTTTCTTCAGCTTCTCTCCCCCCCCACAAACACGGGGAGACCCCCCGGGACAGGCATTACACCTTACTGAACAAAAAGCCTCACAGGACCCACCGCTCAGTACCCGGGAGGGGGACCACCAGGCCTTAGGTCTTTAGCTGAAAATAAAAAAATGTTTCGCTGGGGGAAACACAATCAAGAACTGAGGTGCACGGGGAGGGGCGGGGTTTTTAAACCTCTTTCGGATTGTGTTTCCTGTCAGGTGGAGCCAGTCTACTCTCAAGGTACCGTCCTGGAAGACGACTTGCGAAAAAATAAATTTCTGCTCTAAAATTTTGCAAATATAATGTTTTTCATATTTACCGATGGGCACTGATGAAAGGGCATTGATGGGGCTGAACTGACTGTACTGATGAGCAGTGATTGGTACTGCACTGATGAGCACCGGGTTGTCAGGCTCTGGGCCACTGCAGAGCCAGTGCAGCGCCCGCCGGTTCCTGCTCCGAGGTGAGGCTGAGACAGCTCAGCCTGGACCCGCACCCAGGGACATTGTATGATCAGCTCAAGGAGCACGGAGCAGGAGGCTCAAGTCCACACCGCCATGAGCTCTAGCCCATAAGTGATGTCTGCACTTGACTCCAAGCCTATAATAAGGCTTACCTGTAGGTAAAATATTGCACTCGCAATGAGCCACTGAATGCAGCGGTGCATGCACACAGAGGATTTTCGGCTTAAACCCTGCATGCACGGGAGTTACGACATCGCGGCTCCAGCCACTCACAGCGATGGAGACGCGATACCCGGAGGACACGTCGAGGCAAGAGGACCAGGTAAGTTACTGATGCCTCTTTCTAAGGTAAGTATTTCATAATGATCTAGTGTGTGGTGCATACTAGCTCATTATGCATTTTGCTTTACAGGGTTAAAAAAAAAGTTTAGCGGGTATACAACCACTTTAACATCCTTACGTTTCTATAGGCGTTTGCTTAACAAAATTTAGGCCAGCTCATTTTTTTTTTTTCATGGAGCTCCTTCATTCTGTGGTTATTTGTCTATTAGCGTATATTTTCCTCCATATTTTTTTTCCCCTCAGCTGATTTCCTGCAGTCTAGTAGCATTTTTATCCCTCCATGTTTTTTTGGTTCTCTGCCAATTTCCTACTGTCTATTAGCATTTATTTCCCTCTCTCTTTTTAATTTTTTTTGCATTGCCAATTTCCTGCAGTCTGTTGGCTCTCGCTAGATTTACCTTCAACCGTGTAGTGTAAGGGTCTGATTGGATACAAATTGCGTTTGACTCGAACACCGGCCTCATCCCTACCCCAGAACCATGTGCATGCTCCAATGTTGTGAACTGAAACTTAAGCTGGCCATACATTAATACAATCTTCTTGTACAATCTCCTTTTTAGGGTTACTTTCAGCTATGGGCCTGCCTGATTTAGATCTTGATTGAAGTTGTTGTTTAGGTTTTTCTTTCCTATTATTATATATGGTTGTTGGTCAATCTAAAGGAAAAGTGTACAGTAAGATTGTATGATGTATGGCCAGCTTCGATTTAGAACATGCAGAGTCAGAACGCTTGGTGATGTGCAGTGACCTTTTTCTCACCTCCTGCCCCCCCCCTCTCTGTTGTGACTTATTAAAAATGTATCCAAGTATCCGGAGATCCCGAGTTGTGAAATCTGCTCAACAGCGCTGCAGAGGCTTACTTTGGCAATGACATGCTCTGAAAAACGTTCAGGGGCTGGCTGTCTGGAACCGTCAGTGCTCCGGTGCTGAGGGCTGCTCAGCAGCGCCACCACAGGTTTCTTTTGAAATGACATGCAATTTAATCATTGAAGAAATATAAGTCTTCCTCCTCCCCTATGCAGTTGAAGAAACAGTGAAGCACATGGCACTTGTCCTGGGTAAGAATTCTTTTTTTTTTATATTAACTTACTGGGGATGTATAATGTTTTTTATGATATCAGGTAGTAAACTATTGGTGAATTTTGTGATTTGACATGTCGCCTTGCTTTTGTGAATGGAGAAATCAATTTTTTATAATCGGCCCACCGGCTGATTGTCAGGGGGGGGGGGGATCCATGTATGGGTCAGTCTTACACTCGAGCCCCATATATGTTTTTTTTTTTTGTCCCATATTTTAAAGCATGATATTTAAAAAAAAAAAAAAAATTTTATGTTTACTTCAACAGTTTCCCATTGCTGTGTAGTTTATAACAGTTTTAATGAAGTTCATCTCATTTATTTATTTATTTATTTATTTATTACATGTACTTGTATTATAGCGCCGTCAATTTACATAGCACTTTACATATATCGATCGATCGATCGATAGATAGATATATTAGGGCTGTTACTGATTAAAACATTTTAATCGTTTTTTTTCTTTTATCGATTAATCGACTATTTTCGATTAACGCACATACAGATACAACTACTTTTAGCTGATCTCCTTGCATTTCAGCATGGGGGCAGATGTGTATCTTAAAACATGGGGGCAGATGCTGTAATATACACACCTGCCCCCATACTGCAAGAATATACACATCTGCCCCCATGCTGTAATATACACATACACCGGCTCATAAGTATAAATGCATCTGCCCCCATACTCCAGGAATATATACATCTTACGATGTATGCGCTAGATGCGCTACGCCGACTTAACTTGGAGAGAGCTGTCCCATATTCCCAGACCACATGTGTCCTACAATGCGCTCGCGCAACTTAAATGTGTCGGCGTAAGCCGGCAAAAGTGACGGTAGGAGGGAAGTGGGCGTGAAGCATTATAATGAACCGTGACCCGATGCAAATGATGTCCAGACCGAACGGAGCATGCGCCGAACGTGCCCCGCCCTCTGCGCATGCGCAAACCAACATTAGGCGTAACTCCCCCCTGAGCTGGGCCGGCCCAGTGCATAAAAGCGTCACCACATGCGCCCAACGAGCGCAAAGTGACTCCATTTATTGTGTTGGTGGTGTCCGTGATATTTGGATATTTAGCTTTGCAATGCCTGGACCCAGGAAGGAGAGAAGAAAAAAAAAACTTAACCCCAGATGAGAGGGCCATCATTGTCTCTGCCATGGAGAGATACGATGCTTGCCTCCATGGTGCAGATAGTGGCAGCACCAGCAAGACAAAAAAGGATGAGATCCTTAGGAGAATTGCTGCACAGGTGAATGCCTTAGGCCATGAGGTCAGGACCCCCCCAGGACATTAAAAAAAAAAATGAATGACCTGCGGGGTGTGGTGAGAAATAAGCTTGCCACCATTAACAAGCATTCCAGGGGCACTGGAGGGGGGCCACCCTGTCCCATTCGGCTCACAGAAGAGGAGCAAGTGATTGCCCGCTGCCTTCAGAGGGAGCAGGTGGAGGGCCTGGAGGGCCACGACTCAAGTGAGCCGCCCATGAGGACAGGTAAGTGTGTTTTATCTCCTATCTGGTGTGTAGCATGTTTGGGGGGGGACATGTGACAAGTGTGTGGGTCCACCAACATGTGAATGTTTGTGTCATCCACAGGTGTGCAGGAGGTAGCGGGGCCATCCGATGCTGCCAGTGGCCGTCCGAGCTCATCCCCTGAGCATCCTGCTTCTGTGGCTGACCCCCTGGGAAGCCAACAGGCCTTGGTGGAGGGGAGTGGGCAGTCCTCGGCGCAGGAGGTGGTTGAGGAGGAGGTCGTCCATGAGGAGGTGTTCCACACAGATCAGGAGGTGTTCCTCTCTTTGGAGGATTCTCATGTGGTGGCAGGACCATCCCAAACCCACCACATCTCCAGCCCCTCATGGTCCTCCAACACCCTCTCCAGTCCCTCCCATCCCATCCCCCTCATCTCCAGCCCCTCAAGGTCCTCCCCCTATGCAAGGGCCCCAGCCACTCCTGTCCCCAGGAAGGCGACCCACAAGACAAGGGGTGCGGCAGGAGTGCTGCAAGAAAATCTTGCCAGGCAGCAGGACCAACAGAGCCGCCATATGGGGGAACTCGTGGTGGAGTTGAGGCGCCTATCTAACAGCCTGGCCTCCTCGGGAGCAGTACCGAATGCTATCCAAGATGTCGCTGGAAACAGCGCAGCCACAGTCACCAGCCTGGGGGAGCTGCAGACGACCACAGCTGAACTTGTGGGGAGGTCAGGTGCCTTCGAGTGGCTGTACAGGCCCAGACAGCTTCCCAGGAGACCCAGACAGCTTCCCTGGAGGCTGTGCTCACCCGCATAGCGGTGGTTTTGGAGGGCAGACAGGCAGCCAGGGAGGGACCTGGGGATGTGTAGTATATAGGGGGCGCTAATAGAACAAATTTTGTAATTAAACAAAATATCAAAATATATATATAATAAGGTGATAGCAATTACAATCTTAGTGATATCTATATAAATATATACAATCTTTGCAAGTAATACTAGAAGACCCGTGGGTCAATAGTGAAAAATAAAAAAATCCACAAGAGAGTCTCTATAACAAGAGTAATGTGCTCCCAAGACAAGAAATCAAGAAAAAATTGCTTTCTTAATGATAATTAGTATTGTCCATATATTTGAGTGATAATAGTGACCACTAGCAAACAAAAAAGTGAATCTTTGCAATAGTCCAGAAAAGTAAAACATGCAATCTTCTCGTGAATGACAGTGCTTCAAAGTCTTTCCACCACTTTCGCAAAACGACACCCAAAAGTGTATAATTTAAATGCGCTTACCAAAGCGATTTGACCCCTTTAACTAAAAAGAGAGTCAAAAACGCTTGTGCAGTTGTTAATGTCTGCAAACATGTATTGCGTCCTTCACTGATTAGATACAGGCAAATCTTCTTCCAGCAGCCTCATAAATGAAATACAAAACAGAGAGCCTCCATAGTGCAACCGGTTTTATTTTAAAAGAATTTTAAACAAAAACTTGGGCCAAGTGGCCACTTACATTAAAAAGTGCCCATCCCGGCACTGGGTCTGCGGGCCTTTAGATGGAGGAGACAGCAGCCTCAATTGACAAGTGGCAGGTACCTCCTAGCGCCTCGTCAGCTCACAAGGGTCGGATGATGGGAGATGAATAAAATAACGTGACCAGGCTCGCCGCCGACGATCGTTTCGTATAAACGTCTTCAGGGGGGCGTGTGCCTGGTCACTGTGGTCACGTTTGTTTATAGGGGACAACCGGAAGTAGTTCCGTTTGATTGACACGCATTTTAGCCAGTTACAGCACATTTGCGGTCGATATAAAAAAACCGGAAGTGACCGAAGCTGATTGACAGATGCTGCAGCCAATTATAGCGCAGTATCGAGAGCTGGAGACAAATGGACTTGAAATAATGATTGACTCGAATTTCGGCCACTTACAATGCAGTCCCAGTGTTGGCTTCGGCACTCCCATCTTGGCATATAACAATAAAAGACACACCATTGCCTGACAACGATATCTCTTCATAAATAGCTAATGTCTGATGTTAAACTGATTTAATTGTGAGACTCGATTAGGCAGGACAATGTAATTAATACTTGTAAAAATTAATGACAGCGATACTATTATAAAAAAATGTATTTTAGGACATAATGGATTAAAGAAAAAAGAGAGCTGTCTTCTAATGAAAAACCACAAGATGGCACCTTATCACACACCTCAATCTCATCCTGCAAGAACTTATTCCAAGTCCCTTGGCAGGATTGAAGAGATATGGAAATAGTATATGAGGAAAATCATGCCAATTTAGATGACAGTTGGTTAGAAATACTAAAAAATCTCTAGGGAGACAATAGATCTCCTCGTGAAATGTTAGCCACACCCCACAGGAGACAATTCTCTCCCTGATTTATAATCTTTAAGTCTTTTATGTAGAAAATATATATCATATATCACTACATAAAAAATAAAATGTAAAATATATACTATATATACTATACTATATAGTCAGGGTAATGAACACATGACCACAATATATAAGTATATATGAAAAGAAACGAAAAAAGGGGGGAGGGGCTTAGTTAATTTATTCGCAACCTAGTTCACATAATTGCAAATGTTGAATCTGACATATACCATTAATAAAAATTGTCGACTCCATTAAGGATAAAAAGAATGGATCTCTTAGGTTAAGTATACAACAAGGGAAAAAAAAAAAAAAGAGAGAGTCTACACAGGGGTCATTCATTGGATAAGAAGCAATTGAGATCGAGTTCGATATTGAGGCCCAGGGGCTGCATACTCCTAAGCCTATGCAACCACATGGTCTCATTCTGAGAGATGGCTCTTCTCATATGAGTGCCCCGCCAATGATTCGATATCTTGTCAATTCCATAGAACTGACAGAGAGATGGATCACTTTGATGATATTTTTCAAAGTGTCTAGACACACTGTGATTTGGAAATTTCTTTTTTATATTCGCTAGATGTTCATTTATCCTCACTCTAAGTTTACGAGTGGTACGGCCCACGTACTGGAGCGAGCAAGGGCACTCCAAGACGTAGGTGACATGATCAGAGTTGCAAGTGATCAATGGTTTGATTTTAAACTTTTCTTTGGTTACATTGGACTGAAAATGTGTTCTCTTCTTTGTGGCTCCAGGTTTTCTTGTAGTCTGGCAGGCCTTACAGCGCGTACAATGATGGAAGCCGGAGCCATCTAGAAAAGTACTAACTTTCTTAGGGGGATCTGGTACATTTTGGGCTATCCGATTTCTGAGTCCCGGAGCTCTTCTGTATATAAATTTTGGTTTTGATGCGATCGATGTCATCAGGTCTGGGTCTTTCAGAAGTAGTGGCCAGTGCCTTTTGAATATGGTCTCTACCTGACGGAATTGGCGATGAAACCCCGAAATAAAAGGAACTTGGCTCTCAAATGACTTTTTTGGCTTGGTGATAAGGAGTGATTCTCTTTCCATTCTGGAAACTTGGGTCAATGCTTTATTTAAGTTTACTTCAGAGTAACCCTTTTCTATAAATTTACTTGTCAATACATCTGCTTGTGCTTCAAAATCCCTTTGTGTGGCACAATTGCGTCTAAGACGCATGTATTGACCTTTCGGAATGGCTCCTACCCATTGTGGGTGGTGACAACTGGTAGTTGGCACAAAGCCATTCCTATCCGTTGCTTTGAAGTATGTTTTTGTTTCAAATACGGTTTCATTTTTTGAAATAGTAAGATCTAGATAGTTCACTGTCTTCATACTGGTCTCGGCTGTAAATTTGAGGCTATACTTATTTGTATTCATCTGGGCAAGAAAAACTTCCAGACTACTAGCTGGACCTTCCCAAAAAAGGATCACGTCGTCGATATATCTCCGATAGAAACATAAAGACTTGTTTTTGTTAGAAAAAATACTTTCGTGTTCCCATTTATTGAGAACTACATTGGCTACACTGGGAGCATATCTGGCTCCCATAGCAACTCCGCTGGATTGATTATAATACTGTTGATTTGCCCAGAAGAAATTATTGGTCATAGCTAATTTGAGACCTTGCACTAAAAACCTAATCTGAGCCTTTTTCAAGGTAGATTGTTTGGTCAATGCCCATTTAATTGCTTGGAGTGCATCGGAATGTGTAATATTCGTATACAACGATTCGACATCGACTGTCACTAGAATAGTAGATTCAGTTGCTTGAAGGTTTTTAAGTGCAATAATAAGGTCCTTGCTATCTTTTAGATAGGAGGGACTTAATGAGACAAGTGATTTAAAAAAACTATCTAGATATTCTCCCAAACGGGAGAAAAGAGAATCTATGCCACTGATTATTGGCCTACCGGGCGGATGTTCTTTGTTTTTGTGTACTTTTGGCAAAATATACATAACAGGAACTTTGGGGGCATGGATTAGTAAATAAGCTGCCTCTTTCTGATTAAGGATTTTACGAGCAACTCCTTCCTCAATCCACTCAGAAAGTAGATCTTTTAATTTCACTGTAGGGTTCCCATGTAAAAGTTGATACGTAGATGTATCCCCTAATTGTCTTTCCATTTCTGAATAATACATTTCTTTTCCCAAGATTACCAAGCCACCACCCTTATCAGCGGGGCGAATCACAATTTGTTTGTTTGCTTCCAAAAGTTTGATTCCTTCCCAAATTTTATTATTAGATACATGTTGGGACACTTTTAATTCTCGTAGATCTTCTTGAACCATAGTTCTAAAGGCCTCGATCTGATGGTTCATACCCTTTTTAGGGTTAAAGGTTGAATTATTTTTGAGTCCACTATGTAAATAGGCAGAATCCTCATTGATTCCCTCATTCGTGATGTTTTTCCCAGCAAAATATTTTTTTATGTTTAGTTTGCGGATATATTTTTCTACATCGATAAAGATTTCAAACTTATCGATGTTTTTTTCGGGTGCAAATTTTAATCCTTGTTGTAATACTTCTAATTCTGGTTCTGTAAAATCTACCCCTGCTAGATTAAAGATACCATCACTTAATCCACTCTTTTTCTTTTTCGTTCCGCCTCGTCCTCTTCTCCCTCTCTTTCTTTTTGATACTGGGGGGACTTGGGAGGGATGCGATAGGGTTCTTTCCATCCCCTCCATTCCCCCTGGTATTGATTTTGATAGGGGGCCGGTCTCCCCCTAAAATTTCCTCGAGATCCCCCTCTCGGGGGTCTCGGTGGATAGGAAAACCTATTGGGATCATAGTAGCCATTGTCTGTCTGGCGAGGATCAGAAATGGGATATCTATGATAAGCATCCATAGGATATGGTTGTGGGTAAGGATAGTATGGAGGAGCTGAGGCTTTGGGGGGATTCGGTTGTGATCTTGCTGTAGTTTTGGTAGGCTTATTAGGAGTATTAGATCTTACTGGAACCTTTTTCCGTGGTGCCTGTGGCGGTATGGCTCCAGGTTCTTTGATTGGGGATGATTCAGGTGAATCGGCTGGGTTAAGAGTAACCTGCCATTTGTATACTTTATCTTCTTCATAATCCATTATATCTCTTTGATACTTTTTAAGTTTTTTATTTTTTATCTCGCCGTCATATTTATTCAGATGCACTTGTAGGAGCTTGGTTTTCTCTGTATACTCACTATGAACTTTGAATGGTTCCATTTTTTCTTTGAGATCGGCGATTTTGGCATCCAATAATTTATTCTTTGCCTTACGTCGTTTCACCATTAACTGCATGAGCTTTTGTTCACATGCGTTAAAAAACTGGAACCATTCATCCAATAGCTGTAAATCCTCGATCCCATCATTGGGACCGACATCCCATCTGAGTCTTCTGGGTGTGAGATTTTTCCCTATATACATTTCGAAGGACGCAATGTCCCACCATAATCTAATTTGTTTTTCCATATCACTCTGTAATTGCTTGAGTCCCAGTTCTAAGTCAATATTGGGACTCGGGGCCTGTTGAAAAACCTCCTCTAGGTTTACGTGTCTATCTCGCATGAAATTGAACACGTCCATGGCAGCGTGGAAAATAGATTTAGTACTAGAACCAAGGTAGGGACTTAGGTACTAAGACAAAATGTTTGGAGATGAATTTTCGCGCCAAAAAAATGTGTGGAACGATTAATTAGTAAATAAAATTAAAATTAAAATTAAAGCTGCTCCCCTAAAAATATAAAAAGGCAATCCCTCATTAGATTTTAGTGAATGTGTAGTATATAGGGGGCGCTAATAGAACAAATTTTGTAATTAAACAAAATATCAAAATATATATATAATAAGGTGATAGCAATTACAATCTTAGTGATATCTATATAAATATATACAATCTTTGCAAGTAATACTAGAAGACCCGTGGGTCAATAGTGAAAAATAAAAAAATCCACAAGAGAGTCTCTATAACAAGAGTAATGTGCTCCCAAGACAAGAAATCAAGAAAAAATTGCTTTCTTAATGATAATTAGTATTGTCCATATATTTGAGTGATAATAGTGACCACTAGCAAACAAAAAAGTGAATCTTTGCAATAGTCCAGAAAAGTAAAACATGCAATCTTCTCGTGAATGACAGTGCTTCAAAGTCTTTCCACCACTTTCGCAAAACGACACCCAAAAGTGTATAATTTAAATGCGCTTACCAAAGCGATTTGACCCCTTTAACTAAAAAGAGAGTCAAAAACGCTTGTGCAGTTGTTAATGTCTGCAAACATGTATTGCGTCCTTCACTGATTAGATACAGGCAAATCTTCTTCCAGCAGCCTCATAAATGAAATACAAAACAGAGAGCCTCCATAGTGCAACCGGTTTTATTTTAAAAGAATTTTAAACAAAAACTTGGGCCAAGTGGCCACTTACATTAAAAAGTGCCCATCCCGGCACTGGGTCTGCGGGCCTTTAGATGGAGGAGACAGCAGCCTCAATTGACAAGTGGCAGGTACCTCCTAGCGCCTCGTCAGCTCACAAGGGTCGGATGATGGGAGATGAATAAAATAACGTGACCAGGCTCGCCGCCGACGATCGTTTCGTATAAACGTCTTCAGGGGGGCGTGTGCCTGGTCACTGTGGTCACGTTTGTTTATAGGGGACAACCGGAAGTAGTTCCGTTTGATTGACACGCATTTTAGCCAGTTACAGCACATTTGCGGTCGATATAAAAAAACCGGAAGTGACCGAAGCTGATTGACAGATGCTGCAGCCAATTATAGCGCAGTATCGAGAGCTGGAGACAAATGGACTTGAAATAATGATTGACTCGAATTTCGGCCACTTACAATGCAGTCCCAGTGTTGGCTTCGGCACTCCCATCTTGGCATATAACAATAAAAGACACACCATTGCCTGACAACGATATCTCTTCATAAATAGCTAATGTCTGATGTTAAACTGATTTAATTGTGAGACTCGATTAGGCAGGACAATGTAATTAATACTTGTAAAAATTAATGACAGCGATACTATTATAAAAAAATGTATTTTAGGACATAATGGATTAAAGAAAAAAGAGAGCTGTCTTCTAATGAAAAACCACAAGATGGCACCTTATCACACACCTCAATCTCATCCTGCAAGAACTTATTCCAAGTCCCTTGGCAGGATTGAAGAGATATGGAAATAGTATATGAGGAAAATCATGCCAATTTAGATGACAGTTGGTTAGAAATACTAAAAAATCTCTAGGGAGACAATAGATCTCCTCGTGAAATGTTAGCCACACCCCACAGGAGACAATTCTCTCCCTGATTTATAATCTTTAAGTCTTTTATGTAGAAAATATATATCATATATCACTACATAAAAAATAAAATGTAAAATATATACTATATATACTATACTATATAGTCAGTTTATATTTTAGTATTTCTAACCAACTGTCATCTAAATTGGCATGATTTTCCTCATATACTATTTCCATATCTCTTCAATCCTGCCAAGGGACTTGGAATAAGTTCTTGCAGGATGAGATTGAGGTGTGTGATAAGGTGCCATCTTGTGGTTTTTCATTAGAAGACAGCTCTCTTTTTTCTTTAATCCATTATGTCCTAAAATACATTTTTTTATAATAGTATCGCTGTCATTAATTTTTACAAGTATTAATTACATTGTCCTGCCTAATCGAGTCTCACAATTAAATCAGTTTAACATCAGACATTAGCTATTTATGAAGAGATATCGTTGTCAGGCAATGGTGTGTCTTTTATTGTTATATGCCAAGATGGGAGTGCCGAAGCCAACACTGGGACTGCATTGTAAGTGGCCGAAATTCGAGTCAATCATTATTTCAAGTCCATTTGTCTCCAGCTCTCGATACTGCGCTATAATTGGCTGCAGCATCTGTCAATCAGCTTCGGTCACTTCCGGTTTTTTTATATCGACCGCAAATGTGCTGTAACTGGCTAAAATGCGTGTCAATCAAACGGAACTACTTCCGGTTGTCCCCTATAAACAAACGTGACCACAGTGACCAGGCACACGCCCCCCTGAAGACGTTTATACGAAACGATCGTCGGCGGCGAGCCTGGTCACGTTATTTTATTCATCTCCCATCATCCGACCCTTGTGAGCTGACGAGGCGCTAGGAGGTACCTGCCACTTGTCAATTGAGGCTGCTGTCTCCTCCATCTAAAGGCCCGCAGACCCAGTGCCGGGATGGGCACTTTTTAATGTAAGTGGCCACTTGGCCCAAGTTTTTGTTTAAAATTCTTTTAAAATAAAACCGGTTGCACTATGGAGGCTCTCTGTTTTGTATTTCATTTATGAGGCTGCTGGAAGAAGATTTGCCTGTATCTAATCAGTGAAGGACGCAATACATGTTTGCAGACATTAACAACTGCACAAGCGTTTTTGACTCTCTTTTTAGTTAAAGGGGTCAAATCGCTTTGGTAAGCGCATTTAAATTATACACTTTTGGGTGTCGTTTTGCGAAAGTGGTGGAAAGACTTTGAAGCACTGTCATTCACGAGAAGATTGCATGTTTTACTTTTCTGGACTATTGCAAAGATTCACTTTTTTGTTTGCTAGTGGTCACTATTATCACTCAAATATATGGACAATACTAATTATCATTAAGAAAGCAATTTTTTCTTGATTTCTTGTCTTGGGAGCACATTACTCTTGTTATAGAGACTCTCTTGTGGATTTTTTTATTTTTCACTATTGACCCACGGGTCTTCTAGTATTACTTGCAAAGATTGTATATATTTATATAGATATCACTAAGATTGTAATTGCTATCACCTTATTATATATATATTTTGATATTTTGTTTAATTACAAAATTTGTTCTAATTAGCGCCCCCTATATACTACACATTCACTAAAATCTAATGAGGGATTGCCTTTTTATATTTTTAGGGGAGCAGCTTTAATTTTAATTTTAATTTTATTTACTAATTAATCGTTCCACACATTTTTTTGGCGCGAAAATTCATCTCCAAACAGGGACCTGGGGATGCTCCTCCACCTGATGTCCCACCCCCCCCAACTGAGGCTCCCCCCAGGCAAGTGAGGGCCAGGAACCTGGGCACCAGGCGTAGCCCGCGCCGGGGCAAGTGATTTTTTTTTAACTTATGTTTGCTCTGGTTAAGAGCTTTTTTTTTTTTTGGGTGCTGCACACAGGCAGTAGTGCAGAGTACAGTGTGAATGGTGTGTGAATGTGGGGGGGTGACACTCCTGCCAGTAAGGGGTGTCACCCTCGGGCGTTGGGGATAAGTTCTCCCCAGGTCCGTATGAATTACGTATGAATGGACAGCAACATCATTGGGGCCTTGACGCGTTGCTGCTCCCTAGTACCATGTGGGGTACTTCGGTCTAATCCAATGTGATGTGCATGTGGGGTGTGTGTGCTAGGGACCACAGTGGTGTGCATTCTCCTTGTGCCATGTTTAATGTGTGTGTTTAACGTTCAAAGATTCGTTCCACGAGACATCTCCTGACTGCTGTACCATCAGCAGATGGGGTAGCCTCGGTTAGGGGGGGATTGTCTGGTTCGGGGGTCAAGTCATCACGTAGGTCAATCTCCAGGCCCTTTCTCACTGCAAAGTTGTGCAGCACGCAACATGCAGCGATGCTCTGGCACACGAAGTTTGGGGAATACAACAGGGTCCCCCCAGTCTTATCCAGGCATCGGAAACGTGAGTTCCACCACTCCACGGGTACGTGCGTGTGCTTCATTGTATCTTCTCTCTCCTGGGGTTTGGGGGTTCCGGAATGGAGTCATGAGATGGGGTCCAAGTGCATATGCAGAGTCACCTGGAAGGGAAAAGACAGGAGGATGTTAGTCATGCATGTGCCCCTTGTGTCTGCATCATGGGGGGGACAGTCATACCTGACACTCATGTCACTCACCAACCAGCCAGCTGTCCCCATACACGTTCTGTTAAAATTGTCTTGGGATGTCGCTTTGACGGTATATGAAGCTGTCATGGCTGGATCCTGGGTGTTTGGCACGGACGTGCCATATGCGGCCATGGGCATCCACTATCACCTGTACATTGATTGAATGCCAATGCTTCCGATTGCGATAAATGTGCTCTGTCTCATGGGGGGGCTGTAGTGCCACATGTGTGCAATCAATGGCCCCCACGGTGCGAGGGAATCCATCAATTAGGCAGAACTCACGCATTGCCTTCAGCCGCAGGTCCTCCTGGGTGGGTTTGATGATGTGGTGGGAAATGCGTCTGAGGATTGCGGGGACAACCTGGTGCACACATCTGCTCATGCTGGTTTGTGATATCCCAGCCACGTCTCCACTTGTTCTTTGAAAAGAACCAGTGGCCAGGAAATGCAGTGTTGCCAGGACCTTCACCAGTGGCTGCACTGCATGTGAGCGGTGTGTCTGGCTGGTGATGTCATCCTGCAGGGCTCTGGTAATTTCCAGGATGGCATCAGGGCTGAATCTGAAACTGTGATACACCTCCAAATCACCCATGCCAAAGAGGCTAATGCGCGGTGGGTATATCCTCTCACGTGCCCTCCTCCTTCTATGCGCCTCGGCCTCTGCACACACTAGTAGTGCTAAGACCACGCCTGCCCCTGGCATGTTGGCATACGAATGTGTTGTCCTATAAGTGTGGTTGCTTAGCTCATCCGGGATGGTGGTGCTGCTGTAGTTGCTTTCAAGCTGACTTACTCAGGTCTGGAGCAAAGTTACCCGTGCTTTATGAGGGGTAACTTTAGGCCGGCCATTCGTCTTACGCGCACATCGCGTAGGTTCGGGAATCAGCGCATCTACATCATTTGCATATTTGAATACTAATTCTATGGCAGCGCAGGATGCCATCAGCGGAAATATGCGCCTACGCTGCGTAAACTTAAACAAGTTAAGACGGACGGGAAAAGCCTTGTTTCTGGCATATCTGGTTCTGTGACTACGGCGCATAGATACAACGGCGCATCTTTACACTTACACCGCATCTCTATATACGCCGGCGTAACTTCTTTGAGAGAATATGGCCCTCTGTCCCCATAATGTTACCACACACGGGATGGTTGTCCTCTCTTACCCGACTATACATCAGGCAGGCAGACCGTCCACAGAGTAGCTGATGGACACGTGCGCAAGGGAAATGATACATGCAGGTGGGCGATGATGACGTCGGCGCACCGCTATTTGGCTGCCGCCGGGTGGACCAAGATGGCCGCGGCTCTGGAGCTAGGCCAAATCCGCGGCCTTTCCTATGAGCGAGACTGCGGAGCTCACTCCGCAGATTGATCGATTAAAATAATTTTGATCGACGACAAAGAAATTAACGATTAATCGAACAATTAATCGTTAATTTCCGCAGCCCTAATATATACAGTTGTATTCAAAATTATTCAACCCCCACTGAAATTGATTGTTTTGCCCAGTTTGACACTGATTTTGATCATCCTGTCATCCTGCTTACAATTAAATCAAAGAGGCACGTGTAGGTCAGACAAATATAACATAACATTTATAATGAAATAACCACAAATGTATTTTCTGCGCTCACATTATCAGTTTTATTCAACCCCCAAGTGACATTCAATCTTAGTACAACATCCTTTTACAGTTATAACAGCTTTTAAATGTGAAGCATAACTTAACACAAGTGTCCTGCAGCGATCTACAGGTATCTTCGCCCATTCGTCATGGGCAAAAGCCTCCAGTTCAGTCACATTCTTAGGCTTGCGCACTGCAACTGCTTTCTTTAAGTCCCACCAGAGGTTCTCAATCGGATTTAAGTCTGGTGACTGCGATGGCCACTCCAAAATTGTCCAGCCTATAATCTGCAACTATGCTCTAGTGGACTTGGAGGTATGCTTGGGATCATTGTACTGTTGAAAGGTCCAACGTCTCCCAAGCCTCAGGTTGGTGACGGACTGCATCACATTGTCATCCAATATCTCCTGGTACTGAAGAGAATTCATGGTACCTTGCACACGCTGAAGCTTCCCCTGTACCTGCAGAAGCAAAACAGCCCCAAAGCATGATTGACCCCCCGCCATGCTTCACAGTAGGCAAGGTGTTCTTTTCATCATAGGCCTTGTTCTTCCTCCTCCAAACATAGTGTTGATCCATGGGCCCAAACAGTTCTAATTTTGTTTCATCAGTCCACAGAACACAATCCCAAAACTTCTGTGGTTTGCCCACATGACTTTTGGCATACTGCAGTCGACTCTTCTTATTCTTTGGAGACAGCAATGGGGTGCGCCTGGGAGTTCTGGCATGGAGGCCTTCATTACGCAGTGTGCGACGTAGTGTCTAAGCAGAAACTTCAGTACCCACATCTGACAAATCTTTTCTCGGTTCCTCAGCAGTCACACAGGACTTTTCTCCATTCTACGCTTCACATAGCGCACAGCAGTCGAAGTCAGCATTTTCTTTCTGCCACGACCAGGTAGCGTTTAAACAGTGCCCTTTGCCTTGAATTTGCGAATGATGCTTCCTATGGTGTCTCTTGGTATGTTTAACATCTTTGCAATCTTCTTATAGCCATTGCCCTTCCTGTGAAGAGTAATCACCTCTTCTCTTGTCTTCCTGGACCATTCTCTAAACCATGTTTGTAACCACACCAGTACATGTCTAGAAGGAGCTGAGTATCAGTCATTTTAAAGCTGCCTAATTGGTGCTTATTAGGCTTTACTGTTGCTCCCTGACATCCACAGGTGTTTTCAATACCTGATTGAAAACACTTCAATGAACCTCTGTTCTTCAGAGTGGTAGTCTTTAAGGGTTTAAATTATTGTGTAAATTAAGAATTCACAAAAGAAACATTGACTACTGTATTACAAAACCAATTGATGTAATTTTAGTTGCATATGGTTCTTTAAGAAGTCCTTGTAGGATTTCATTCTGAATACAATTACAAATGTACACATATGTTGGTCAATTTAGACAGTAGCCAATTAAGCTACCAGCGTGTATTCCGATAGTGGGAGGAAACCAAGTACCTGCAGAAAACAATGTGTTGTAAAAATGTGTATTATGCAGTCCACACTAGCTGAACTGTCTTAAAGTAGAAGTTTGCCTTTTCTATCATGTTATACCCATAGTCGTGGTCTAAAACGTTACAAATCCACCCCACCACATCTTCCCGGTGTGACAGATCTTCTTCCCCAATTCCTTGTCACGCTGTGCGAAGAACATGGCCATGTCAGTCTCCGCCCGCTCCATCGTCCATTCACAGAGTTCTGTGGATAGAAAACTACAAGGTCTCAATGAACTACCACGGTGCTGAACCTGTTAGTGTGTTACTGCCTGGTTGTACAATGTATGGCCACACAGCTTACACACACAATTTTCAAGAGCCATACTGTTCACACACAATCTGATGATCATGCGTCCAATGCTTGCCAGGCTTCCAATAAGCATTTATTATTTATATTTTAAGGTGAGCATATCCTTTTAACCACTTAAGGACCGCCTAACACCAATATACATCGTCAGAATGGCACCGCTGGGCACAATCACGTACCAGTACGTGATTGTATAAAGCCCAGCAGTGGGTCGCAGGCGCGCTCCCGCGACCCTGTCCGAAGCTCCGGGACCGCGGGACCCATAGAGCTGATCGCCGCTGGAGTCCCACGATCGGTCCCCAGAGCTGAAGAACGAGGATAGCCGTGTGTAAACACGGCTTCCCCGTTCTTCACTGTGGCGCCGTCATCGATTGTGCGTCCCTATATTAGGGAACACACAATCAATGACATCAGACCTACAGCCACACCCCCCTACAGTTGTAAACACACATTAGGTGAAACATTACCCCTTCAGCGCCCCCCCCGTGGTTAACTCCCAAACTGCAATTGTCATTTTCACAGTAAAACAATGCATTATAAATGCATTTTTTGCTGTGAAAATGACACTGGTCCCAAAAATGTGTCAAAATTGTCCGAAGTGTCCGCCATAATGTCGCAGTCATTAAAAAAATCGCTGATCGCCGCCATTAGTAGTAAAAAAAAATAATAATAATAAAAATGCAATAAAACTATCCCCTATTTTGTAAACACTATACATTTTGCGAAAACCAATCGAAAAACGCTTATTGCGTTTTTTTTTTTAACAAAAATAGGTATAAGAATACGTATCGGCTTAAACTGAGGAAAAAAAAAATATGTTTTTGGGGGATATTTATTATAGCAAAAAGTAAAAAATATTGAATTTTTTTCAAAATTGTCGCTCTATTTTTGTTTATAGCGCAAAAAATAAAAACCGCAGAGGTGATCAAATACCACCAAAAGAAAGCTCTATTTGTGGGAAAAAAAGGACGCCAATTTTGTTTGGGAGCCACGTCGCACGACCGTGCAATTGTCAGTAAAGCGACACAGTGCCGAATTGCAAAAAGGGGCCTGGTCCTTTACCTGCATTTTGGTCTGGGTCTTAAGTGGTTAAATAAAGCTATGTGAGCACTGCAACTAGCACATTACCTAAATTTTTGAACTTTTTTCAATTTTTTTCAGGCAAGCCAAAGACAGTATGCAACCATGAAACGCCTACAAGTCAGCAAATTGGTAGGTCAATGTAAAGAGTTTTGTGTTTTTTTTTTTTTTTTTTTTTTTCAGGCGAAGGTGTCGGCCATAAACTATGATGCAAATGCAAGTCACAAGTCGGCTGTGAGTATCTCATCTGAGTGACTCATTTCTATTAGGCAGGTTAATGTAACTATCTCTGATGTTTGACAGACTTGGCTCTTTATATTCTTGACCTTAGGGTGACAGTGCCACCTTCAGAAGTAGGACACTAAGCAAAAATGACACAGCTGCCTTCTGGTAGTGTGGGACTTTAGCTTCAATTGCATATTCCTCATTCCCCGAGATTTTTCAGGTAGAAAAATATTGCAAACCCTGCAGGGCCCCAGGAGGGTGTACTTGACCTGGGCCATTGATGTGTGTTCCACCACAATCTGCACTACTACCCTTTGCATTGATCTTATGGCTGGGAACTCTGGCCCCTGGGTCTATCAAACAAACCCAGTTCACACATGTTGCCACCTGGGGCCTATTCTTTTTGATTAGATGGGTCTCCAGTGGAGCAGCACAGATTTCTAATGCCACGGTGCTTCTTGTGTGTTTGGTTATGACACTGGTCACATACATGACTCTAGATTTATCTTAGGATGGTCCGGTTTTCATTGATGAACTTGCCAGATTTGTCCTCTTATGAAGGTGACCATTTTCCACTGTCTTAGCAGAGGACTTTATCACGTATACCTCAGCCATAACATATTTTTCCCTCCAGGTCCTGTGTGGGTGAGGAACTCTGTAGGTCCATCCCTTTTGGTTGCCTGGGTACCTCAGTTGAGGATACAGGTTCAGTACAGCCACCCCTGGTTAAAACTGGTGGAAACCAAAATAAAGAAAACATAGTGGATGTCTGTGAACTGAACTGCACAGGAGGTGTGTGTTTTGATAACAATCAAATAACAATTAAAACCAAACAATTAGACCCCTTTCACATTGCGTTGCGGATGAAAACGGGACATACATTGGTCCCTATGTGATTGCGGGTGTCAGCGGATGACTATCCGCTCACACCCGTAATCACCCGCCTCCGCAAAGATCCGATTTTTCGGATGGAAGAAAATCCTATTTTTCTTCCGTCTGGCGTATCGGATCGGGTGAACACGGACATACGGTCCGTGTTCATCTGATCCCCAGTGTGCGGGGACCGCCCTGTCAGCCGACGGCTCAGCGGGGATTTTACGGAGGATCCCCGCTGAGCTTGACAGAAACACGGAGGTGGATCCGCCCCGTGTGAAAGGGCCCTTAAAGTAGGTGGTACTTCTCTAAATGTGCGTTTTAATCAAACCTATGCATTCAATATTGCCTGATGATTAGATGACAGATGAACACTGGGCAATTGCATCTTGTTCCACCTCTCCATGAATATTAAGGGGGAAGAATGCATAGTTGCATCATAGTTTCTTTCATAAATGCTAACCTGGTGACAGATGTTGGAGTACATGCATCTAAAATGGGTATACCCAAAACAAACATTCTATCTATCAGGGCCAGACTGGCCTACCGGGATACCAGGAGATTCCCCAGTAGGCTGCCTGCTCTCGGCCCGGTTTGAGGTAAGCAGCGGCTGTGCATGGCTGCCCCGCTCCTCTCTCTCCTCCCGTCACACACCGCAAGCACGGAGTAAGTTCAGTGTGAAAAGTTTGGCCGCGCTGTGACAAAAGTCCCACCCTCCTCCTAGACCAGCTCATGTGATAGACGCAGTGTTCTGTCTATCACAAGAGCTTGTCTAGGAGGAGGGCAGGACTTTTGTCACAGGCAGCGCGGCCTGCTGGGTAAGTCGAGATTACTTCATAGTCCCTGGGAGACGGAGGTAGGTCCCGATCCCTCGCCTGTTGCTGACAGGCCACTTCTCTGAGCGGCGGCAACTTTAAACCAAGGCGTCCACGGGTCAGAGTACCAGAAAAGCCCCACCCCCCTCCCTCCGTGCACATAGACTCGCCCACCTGTGTGTCTACACAGCCACCTTCACCTGCTTTCCATCACTGGAGCGGAGCGCCCACATAGGCAGTGGCGGTGCTGCGCATGGAGGAGAGGGGTGGGGGCAATATTTACTTGCCAAAGGTGGAAGATCTGTTGTGACAGCAAGTCGTTCAGAGAGTGGCTTGTTCATGATATATATATATTTTTTTTATCATATATTTATGTGTATTTATTTTTGTATGTATTTATTTATTTAAGGACAAAACGCAACTGTCTGTATAGTACACAGAGGAAATGAACTTGAGGTGTCCGCATACACACTTTAATAAACAATCAATTTATTTACTGTACGGGATTTATAATTTCAACAACAGTCTGCGCAGCACTTTACACCAATGAGAGCAGGCAGGAAAATGATAATACAATTCATGCACTGCCTATGTGGGCAGGGAGGAAGGGGCGGGGCTTTGCTGGTGCTCTGACCCACGGACGCGTTCAGGTGATACAAAAAGGTAATTACTTTGGAATGAACTGATGGAGAAAATAGAATTGAGCGATCGTGCAACTCTGTTCCCAAACAAAATGTGTGCCCCTTTTTTCACACAAATAGAGCTTTATTTTTTGCGCTATAAGCAAAAAAATGCAAAAATTTTGAGGAAAAAAAAAACATAATATTTTTTACTTTCTGCTATAAAGCATACCAACAAAAAATGTCTAAATCAATTTAGGCTAATCGATCTATCTATCTAATCTATCTATCTATCTATCTATCTACCTACCTATCTATCTATCTATCTATCTATCTCTATCTATCTATCTATCTATCTATCTATCTATCTATCTATCTATCTATCTATCAATGACCAATTTGATCAACATGTGATGCAATAAATGAACAATATAATGGGTCTTGGAAATAAATTTCTCCTAAATGTATACTGAGTCGAAACAGGAAAATAGGTGTTGGCAATAAGGAAGGGCTTGGGTGTGTTCACAGCTCCACATACCCTGAGCCCACCTGGAATCTCACACAGGACAGCACTAATCATAGGCAGTGCGACATTTCCTGGTCTGTAGCTGCACACTCTGACTCCACCGGCTGAAGGTGGAGTCAGACTTTTACCTGTATGAGGATGCTGTCCTGGTTTCCCTGTGTTCAACCTTTTGCACCTAGAAGAGGTTGTATTGCGCTGCTTGGATGTGGCCTGTGTGGTTCATGCCTATCTGTGCCTGTTTTGATGACCTTCTGAAGTTTGGACCCTCCTTTTGCCATTGCCCAGTTGCCACCTGTTCCACTACTTCTAATTGGGTCAGGCAAAGCATTGTCCAGACTTGTGCCATTAAGGGTCAGGCTCCTACCTTCCCCAATTTGTCATCTTCTACCAGGGCTATTGCTACCTTCTGGGCATTGTGACATCAGGCATGTATGTCTTGAGTTTGCAAGGTGGTTAACTGGTTATCCGTGCAGACACTTTAACAAGCTGAGTGGTTTGAAATGTATTGCTTCGCTTCTTGGGTGTTCTTGAGAGTTGTTGCATGTCCTCTTTGGTTAACCACCCCTCTTTGTTGCCCTGCTTTGTGACATCACTACGGTCAAGAACTGTGTGACTCGAACTCAAAGAAAGGGATTTGATGGTGTGTAGGCCAAAATTGTTTGTGTTCTCATTCTTTCACAGGCAGGTGTCAATATCGAACCACCACGTGCATGTATGTCTGCTGCGTGTCTCTAATCTATTTTTTTTTTTTATTATTATTCTTTCCATAAGGGCCAAAGGCTGTAGTAGTGAATCTGCATGAACGTTTATCGTTCTCAGAAGTGTTCTCCGCCAGACAGGTGAAAGCTAGTCCTGGCCTTCTATGCTGAAATGTCAGTCCCAGTCCAGGAAGAGAGAGAGAGAGAGAGAGCAATGCCACGTGGGAGCAGGATGGATGGAAGGTAGGAAATCTAACATTAGAAAAATAACATTCAGCGCCAAACAACAAAATTTAAATAAAATTAAAATTAAAAAATAATATAATAAAAGCTGCTCCTCAAAAACAATAATGATTGTGATAAATGGAAAAATGTGTAGAGGGCGCTGAACCACTCAGTGCTGCTGAATAGTGAACCAAAGTGTTAAGTGAGAAATAGATTAATTAAACTCTCTCTTAAAACATGTATATATATATATATAATAATACTAAATTCCAAAAGTGTCTCTGTGTCCAAAGGAAGACCCCTTAGAATCTGTAAAAAAAAGTCCCAATAAGTGTTTAATCAATGCATCACATGTGAATGAAAAAACAAATCTTCTTTCTTGAATATTCTTTATGTGCAAAAAGGAAAAAGGAAAGCCGTCACCAACAAATCCAATCTTCTTAATCACCCTCTAATTGGTGTTGAAGCAAACAAATGTGCTTACCAGAATTAGTGGACTATTATGGTTAAACAATAGTCAGCTAGACATATGCAGGATTGTGCCTGCATGCACATCGGACAGGAAATCAATAGTGAGCCTCAATGCCAGGGATTCCAGATAAGATATATAATGAAACAAAAAAAGGCAATGGAGATGCCAATAGTGTGATACCACTTTAAAATTTATTGTATAAAAAAACTGAAAAACCAAAAGACAAATGGCCCAAATGGCCTCTTACTTCTAAAAGTGCCTACCCGGCACTGGGGCTGCAGGCGTATCACCGCTACCTTGCGGTGCGGTAGTGGACAGGGTCGTCTGGTCCGGTGCTAACTCCGTAGCACGGCTCGGCGTCCCAGCTGGCAGCTCGTACGGGCAGGGAGGCACGTCTCGTGATCGGGTCCGCCTCCGACGTACGTTTCGTCAGGTACAACGTCTTCAGGGGGGCGTGCCCGATCACTGATGCATGATGGTATATGTAGTCTCATAGAGGCTACTGATTGGTCCAAATTAGAAGGGTGAAATGAAAGCAGCCGCGGTGCCGTTTAAGCTATATACCAAAGCATAACAGTCAAGTTGTATGATGGATCATTAAATTATAGCTATACAGCAACGGATGCTTAAGTATTTTGCTAGATAGACTCAAAAAACGCAAAAAACAAATGAGTCGCAAAGGAAATCTAGCAAATAACAAAAAGCCGGGGGATGTTGAAAAAATACTACACTCGCATCCCTCCGGGTGTGCACACTGAAAATCCATCATGAAACCAATATATAATGAAGAACCATCTCATAAATTCGGATTTGGATTCTAGATCCATCTAGAAAGGTGACAAGTTTCTTAGGTGGATCGGGTACGTTAGGGGCTATTTTGTTACGCAATCCAGGGGCTCTCCTGTAGATGAATTTGGGTACACCAGAGATGGATGATTTCAGGTCTTTGTCCTTCATTAGAATAGGCCAATGACGTTTGAAAATGGCCTCGACTTGCCGATATTGCCGGTGAAAGCCGGATATAAAAGCGGCTTCGCTTTTGTACTCTTTTTTTTGGTTTAGAGGTTAACAAGGTTTTCCTGTCTAAAACGGAAACTTGGTTCAACACTTGTTGCAAAGTCTAATTTGTCTAACCTATTTTCATTGGTTGTGGGGTAGAGAGTTTCTGTACCATTTCCTCTCCACTTGCCCATTTTCTATATTCTTATCCATGTATAGAATCTCTTTTTTAGAAATTTAGGTGTGCATATGTGTAAATTTTTTTAGTATTTTTTATACTTAGGTAAATGGGTGATTTGCACGACCGGAGGGATGCAAAGGCATTCAGTTACCCGAATTTATGTTACTAATGTTGTGGACCTTTCATTTAATGTCTACGACCTTTTTATTCTTTATTTTTAGCAGTTAGTCATTTCTATGTATTATTTTGGCCTGCGAGATGGTTCTTCATTATATATTGGTTTCATGATGGATTTTCAGTGTGCACACCCGGAGGGATGCGAGTGTAGTATTTTTTCAACATCCCCCGGCTTTTTGTAATTTGCTAGATTTCCTTTGCGACTCATTTGTTTTTTGTGTTTTTTGAGTCTATCTAGCAAAATACTTAAGCATCCGTTGCTGTATAGCTATAATTTAATGATCCATCATACAACTTGACTGTTATGCTTTGGTATATAGCTTAAACGGCACCGCGGCTGCTTTCATTTCACCCTTCTAATTTGGACCAATCAGTAGCCTCTATGAGACTACATATACCATCATGCATCAGTGATCGGGCACGCCCCCCTGAAGACGTTGTACCTGACGAAACGTACGTCGGAGGCGGACCCGATCACGAGACGTGCCTCCCTGCCCGTACGAGCTGCCAGCTGGGACGCCGAGCCGTGCTACGGAGTTAGCACCGGACCAGACGACCCTGTCCACTACCGCACCGCAAGGTAGCGGTGATACGCCTGCAGCCCCAGTGCCGGGTAGGCACTTTTAGAAGTAAGAGGCCATTTGGGCCATTTGTCTTTTGGTTTTTCTGTTTTTATATACAATAAATTTTAAAGTGGTATCACACTATTGGCATCTCCATTGCCTTTTTTTGTTTCATTATATATCTTATCTGGAATCCCTGGCATTGAGGCTCACTATTGATTTCCTGTCCGATGTGCATGCAGGCACAATCCTGCATATGTCTAGCTGACTATTGTTTAACCATAATAGTCCACTAATTCTGGTAAGCACATTTGTTTGCTTCAACACCAATTAGAGGGTGATTAAGAAGATTGGATTTGTTGGTGACGGCTTTCCTTTTTGCACATAAAGAATATTCAAGAAAGAAGATTTGTTTTTTCATTCACATGTGATGCATTGATTGAACACTTATTGGGACTTTTTTTACAGATTCTGAGGGGTCTTCCTTTGGACACAGAGACACTTTTGGAATTTAGTATTATTATATATATATATATACATGTTTTAAGAGAGAGTTTAATTAATCTATTTCTCACTTAACACTTTGGTTCACTATTCAGCAGCACTGAGTGGTTCAGCGCCCTCTACACATTTTTCCAGGAAATCTAACATAGAGTACTTTGCAACAGCAGGATAATACTATTTAATGACATTCCGTCAGACTACTCAGAACCGCCTTTAAACCTGTTTTTCCAAAAGGAATATAGTGTTCAGATGAGTAATTTACACTCACCTACCTCTGATCCAGTCGGCTAAAACACAGAAGGGGATTCATCCTCCTCCTGTCTAGGTGGATGTAATTGGATGGAAGTTGGGTGTAAATGGATAGTGGAGTCCAGCTACACTTGGCTAGGTGGACCTGTCATCTGCCCCATCTGGTCCAACCACTGGTGGATCTGCGGACAGATCCCCTGCTGAGCAAAGTGGAGTCCATCCCATGCGATTTTCTTTCCTGCAACCACAAGTTGCAGGAAAGAAAATTTAAATTTTGGTATGAAACTACAAGACCTGACTGTGTTGATGAAATCATGCAAACAAACCTGTACTGGGAGGGCTTGCCAAATACAGTAGTAACATGATCCTCAACCCCACATCCCGGCATTAGAAACCCCTTAAAGTCATTGTAAAGATTGTAAAGTTATCCTTTTATGCATTTATTTTAATAACAATATTATACTTACCTGCTGTGCAGTAGGGTTTGCACAGAGCATCCCAGATGCTCCTCTACTCAGGTCCTTTTTTGCTGCTCCTTGCTTTAAAGTGCCAGGAGGTGCCAGCATTAAGGATGCATTTCAGTGTCCTTCTGCCCTATATCATGATGATCATTAATCACACAGTACAGGTACTGTAACTCAAAGCCCCTGTACTGTGTAGTGCGATGATTATCATCATCGATAATAAAAGATGATCCCGCTTGGCTTCTGCTCCCTGCTATATTTTGAGATGGGCATAGAGAAATGTATGTGCTGACACAGGGCTGGTGCAAGGATTGTTGACACCCTTGGCAAAGCCACATGTTGCCACCCCTGACTCAACCTGACTGATGTGTTCTCTAGGCCTGTATATAGGGGGACATGTACACAGATAATAAAGGCAATGATTATCAGTGCTGTCAATCAGATAGGCCTCACCAGTGCCACCTCCTCAGTGCCCAAAAGTGCTGATTCATCAGTGCCCATCACTGGAGAACACCTCATAATGGGCAGAGCGGGTGTACAGACCCAGAAACTCAGCACAGGGTTGGTGGGAACCCCCCATAATGGGAAGTGTGGGTATATAGAGCCAAGAACTCAGCATAGGGATCGTGGGAACCCTTCACAATGGCATGATTGGGTGTACAGACCCAGGAACTCGGCACAGGGATTGTGGTAACCCCTCATAATGGGCACAGCAGGTGTACAGACCTGTGAACTCAGCATGGGCTCGGTTGGGAACTGCTTGGGATGGATGGGTGTACAGACCTGGGAACTCGGTAGAGGATTTGTGGGAACCCCTTATAATGGCATGAGTGGGTGTACAGACCCAGAAACTCGGTACAGTGATGGTGGGAACCCCTTTTGGGCACAGCAGGTGTACAGACCTAGGATGTATGCCTAGGTTTGGTGGTATCCCCTCATAATGGGCAGAGCAGATGTACAGACCTGTGAACTCAACATGGGTTTGGTGGGAACTCCTTACAATGGACCCAGCCAGTGCGTTACCACTACCGCTGTACCTCAATTCAACTTGTTTTTCTTTTTTTTTTTCAGGCATTGTCAAAAGTATTATTTGGAAACTGCATCCTGCATACGAGTTGGCTGGTGGTCTATGATCAATGTTTTAAAATCCAAGTCGGTATGGTAAATGTAACACTTTTTTTTTTGTTTTTAGAACAAGGAGAAGAAGTGGGCCATAAACCATGACCTGCATGCAAGTCACCTTTGAGTATCCATCGAAGTGTTTTATTTTACGCAGGTATGTCATTGTAACTTTCTCTTTCATTCATTGATGGGCACAGGTCTTTTGGAGTATAGAGTTACAGTGCCAGCTTCAGAAGTAGGTCAGTGGGTATACAAAAAAAAGGACCCAGCATTGGCTATGGGCAGTCCAGAGTGGTAGTAAACCATCTCTCTGCCCTAGCAGCAAATCTTTTTTTTTTTTTAACCTAGTTTCCTGCTGAAACTTTTGTTTTTGTTTCGCAGGGGATGCATTTTGACCAGGTAGCCATAACTCCTTTGTTGTCGGGAGGCAGATCGGTCCTCCAGAGTTGTACCCACTACCTCTGCTGGATTGGTAGAGGCAAATGGGTGGTGATGGCCCTCTTCCTCCCCCTACTTGCCAGTGTCTAGATATGCATTATAGACATGAGCCAGCAACTTGATAGCTCATTCATCAATAGACTTTATTGTTGCACAATAGCAATGGAGTTACAGTGAACACTGGAATGGGGGGTAACTAGATGCGCAAACCACACAATTGAATACTAAATAACGGATGGGCTACAGCAGCAGCCACAACGATTGGGTGTTCACTTATAACAGTAATTGAAGGTAATGTGTTGGGGCGCTCGCTAATTAAGAATAATAATTAGTAAATAAATAAACTAAAATCCCAGAATGAAAAATCCCATGCAATTTCCGTGCACTAAGTGCATGACAAAATACAACATCAAAAATGTGCAGCACTAAGGTGCATGATAGGTAATAAATGCTAATCAAGTGCATCCATACATTGAAAATAAATTCAAGCAAACGGTACTGGATGTGCAAAATAAGTCCAATGTAAAAAAAATTATATATAATATAAATATAATCTTCATGCAATTGTGCAAAAACGCTTTAAAGGTGCAAAATTCCGGATCAATTAAATAAGTGCTAATCAGGTGCATCCATACATTGAAACTAAATTCAGAAAACGGCACTGGATGTGCAAAATGAGTCCAATATAAACAATAAAAATAAATATCTTCATGCAATTGTGCAAAAACGCATTGAAAGTGCAAAATAAAAAAAAATAAAAAAAGATCAAAAATCCAAACATGCAAAGAAATATGTAAAAAGTAAAGTCCACAACGTTTTCCAAATGTGCAGTGCTCAGAAAGTGATTCACTCCCCACGTGCCAAGTCTCACCAGCCTCTTACCTCTAAGGCCCCGTACACACGACCGAACATGTCTGCTGAAACTGGTCCGCGGACCAGTTTCAGCAGACATGTTCGGTCGTGTGTACGGCCGATCGGACAGGTTTCCAGCGTACATTTGTCCGCCCGACCGTTTTCGAGCGGACAAATGTTTCTTGGCATGCTAAGAAACCTGCCCGCTGGAATCCTGTCCGTCGGACATGTTCGGTCGTCTGTACAGACTCACCGTACATGTCCGAACTGCTGCCATCCCTCGCATGCGTGGAAGCATTGACCTTTCAGCGCCGCGCATGTCATCGTCGCGGCGATGGCACAGACACGTCACCGCGCTGTCTGTTCGCGCGGATTGTCTCATTTCTGTCCGATGGTGTGTACAACCATCAGACAGAAATCTCCGACCGGACATGTCCGCTCAAAACGGTCCGGCGGACCGTTTTCAGCGGACTGTCCGGTCGTGTGTACGAGGCCTAAGAGGCTTAAAATAAGCCTTATGTGAATTTCCAATGGCAGCTCCTCTTTCCCTCCAAATGCACCAGCGTTGCAGATCAACTTCACTCCACAAAGGCAGCGCTCAGCCAGTGTACAAGTCCCTCTTCATTTGAATCAATGACTCCCCATAAGGCACATATGGAAGGAATATCGCTCACAATAGTGTAAAAACGTCAGCATAATTTTGATATAGACATAATAAACACTCACATTTCAGTTCAGTTCAGATCTCAAAAATCAGACATCAAACACAGTAGTATCTCCACTCCCGGCCGAGAGCGGAGACAACGTCACCAACAGCTCAGTGATAAAAATAATGATAAAAATCATAAAGTCTCCATCAATAAAATACAGCAGCGCTAGTGATCAGAACATAGTTCAAATCCGATCACTCATTTACATTCAAAAAGATAAATGAAGGTAAGAAAGTTCTCCAGAGATCAGAGGGTGCACAAATATTCCGTGACAGAAAGGGGTGCTCTTCAAGACAATTTCAACTGTCCATGATTGGTGATATCACTCGTGAGCCGAGCAAAACATGCGAAAATCCAGTGATAATGTCCCCTCAAGGATGTCTACTCACCACATTGATGTTAAAACAGGCTTTGAACAGTAATGTCATCAAATTCCCTCTTCCTCATGGAGATGATATTCCAGCAGCATGCAGTTCTCCTAATGACCATCCGGTGTCAGGGCACATAAAAAAAGCTCGATATGGTGTGATACCATTTAAAAAACTTTTATTTTAACATGCTGTTAAAAATCATGCATACAAACGGCAACAAAAAAAGCTCCACAGAGCAGTAACAGATACAGAGTGTAATGCCTTTCAGCCAGTCAGCGGCTCACAGAGGGTGATAGATACATCGTGAATGCGAGCGTTTACCGCTAGCACACCCGGTCACATTCACAAGGTATCTATCACCCTCTGTGAGCTGCTGACCGGCTGAAAGGCATTACACTCTGTATCTGTTACTGCTCTGTGGAGCTTTTTTTGTTGCTGACTTGCTGTTTGTATGCATGATTTTTAACAGCATTTTTAAATGGTATCACACCATATCGAGCTTTTTTTATGTGCCCTGACACCGGATGGTCACAAGAACAACCTAGTTAAGGTGTCACACAGAGGTGATCCAGTGTATACTTGTTGTTTTTCCATGTAGGAAACTTGGCCAAATATAGAGAAATGCAGCAGCTTTGGTAATGGATAAAATCCTGTTTTAAGCTTAGAAGGATTGTAAAAACAATTGTACCACACTTTTTAAAAAGAATGATTGATATTCCTCTTTCAGGCCTCTAATCTTTTTGATTCATGTATCCCTTTTTTTACAATCTCATAGGGCGCAATGAACCTGCAGCACTGGAGCGGACCAACCCCACACAGAGCCAAGCTCCACCCTCGACGCATGAGCAGGAAGTGCAAATGCCACCACATCAGGTCAGTGTCATACAGCACAGCTTCAGGTAATACATGTAGGCCTGCATAATTGTAATAATGTTTTTTTTTCCAAATTTCAGGAGTTGTCGGAGCTGTTGGGGGCGGATTGGACACCTACAGAGCCCATGTCCTAATTGGGGAGATCAATTCCTGCATGGCACAAACCTCGTCCTAGACAATATTATAAATAAAAAGCCAAAGCTGGAACAAAAAATGAAGAATCTTATTGATGTGCTGGGGAGGGATTTAAAAATAAAATAAAAAATAAAAATAGATGTAGAGTCTATTTCAAATCAAAAAAATATTTTAAAATAAAAAAAAAAAAATTAAAGAATTTATATTAAGATATTTTTTGAAAAAATAAAAAATGACACATTTTAAGTGTGATACAATAAACATTTTTGGATACTCAACAATGTGTGGCTTCTTATTAAATCAATGCTGCCTAAAAGAACACATCTAGATTTGTGGTGTTTACATTGACAATGATGAGTATTTAGTACAGGGAAATAAACATGACACTATGATAACGTAGGAGAAAGCTAGAATGAACTCTAATTAGAAAATAATCAAACTAAGAAAAGTAATAGAACAGGTGCAGAGAAATTGGGCCTTGGTGGCGGTGTCTCAACACTGCAACCCCTCACAGATAATGTAATTGGAGCACAGCAAAGAGCCACATGCCAAGTATTGCATTAAAAATTGTTATTAGACGCCCCATTAAACAGGGGCAGAAAAATTGGTCTTAGGCACTGGAGCCCAGAAACAAAAATTTTCTTAGTAGCTATCAGTGAGGAGGAAAATTATATTCAGTCACTCAGCATCAGCATAGGCAGTCTCCAAGGGATCTGTCATTTAAAAATATTAAGTTACATCTGCATCAGGTGCTTGGTAGCTGGTGTTGATCCAAGCCTGATTCATTTTTATGAAGGTCAGTCGTTCGACGGAGTCGGTGGAGAGGCGCACCCTGTGATCGGTCACAAAGCCTCCAGCAGCACTGAATGTGCGTTCTGAAAGAAGGGCAAGCCAGTAGCTCAATTGCGTACTGTGCAAGCTCTGGCCAGTGATCCATCCTCAAGACCCAGTAAGCCAGAGGATTTTCGGTGGGGAAGGTGTCCAAGTCTGATCTTGCCCCTAGGTATTCAGGCACCATGTAAACCAAACGCTGGCGATGGTTGCTGAAACCAGTCATACCTTGGGGCTGCGGACTAAAAAATTGTCTGAACGCATCGGTCAGACGGCCACGTCCTGAAGAGGATGCACCGTGTCCACCACCAGCGTTGCCTCTAGATGCAGAGCCTGCTTGCCCTCGTGACTCTATGCCTTTCTTTGTTGTCCTTCCAGACATTTTAATAGCCTGCACAGGACAAAATCAGAAATAAACAGCAAACGTGGCAAAAACACAGCAAACATGCACTAACAGCGACTACGTTTATGTGCAATTAAATAGCCCACGTGCATTAACAGCGACTGCGTTTATGTGCAAATAGCACACGTACAGTAACAGCAACTGCGTGTATGTGCAAATAAATAGCACACGTCCACTAACACTGAGTACTCTATTTAGGTTTAAACTAAACACTATGCAGGCAATACAACACGTTAGAGCACTGCATCTAGCACAATCTACTGCCTAACAATAGGAATAGCTGATCTAGCTAAGCTATACAGTGTATAAATATATGTACAACGCTAGGATGTATATATATCTTTACACACTGTAAATTTAACTAAACTCACTAGCCTTCCTGCTCTATCTATCTATCTATCTAGTAGAAAATACACTGTGTCTCTATCTATCTCTCTCTCTAACTGTCTGACTGACTTCTTTCTCTTTAACAAAGCAGGGAAACACTACACGCGGCCACCTTACAGGCGGCCTTCTATAGTGTGGGGGGCGTGTGTACTAAACCCCCTGAGCCATAATTGGCCAAAGCCATCCAGGCTTTGGCCAATTATGGTTCTTCGTTTTTTGCGTGGTGTGATTGGCCAAGCATGCAGTGTCATGGTGCATGCTTGACCAATCATCAGCGCGCAACGCCGCAGTGAATTATGGGCCGACGCGCGTGACTCGAATTTGGCGCGAACGACCCGTTTTGTTCGGAATTCGTCGAACGTACGAACAGACGATGTTCGAGTCTAACATAGGTTCGAGTCGAACGACCAGCTCATCCCTATTAAACAGTAATCCCTGGCAAACCCCTATGCTCTCACCTCATGGGGATGGGGGGGCCTGCAGCCATTTTACCGGGGGCAGGAAGAGAGACTATTGGTGTTTCCCTCTTCTCTTGCAGATTTCCCAAGCGGAGCGCAGGAGGTCTCTGACAAACCACCACCTGCCTCCGGTAACACCAGTGACAGTAAAAAGTGCAGCAACTGAGGCGAAAGATTGTCTAAATCTCACACCAAGCACTTTTTATTATGGGTATTGATTGTAACGGAACGTCCCACACTCCGCTTGAGTGCTTCCGTCATCTACCGCTTATTTTCAGTCTGGATATTGATATCAGATATTCCAGCTGAACATGGAGTGTTTTTTAGAACCAAATATACAAACTTTGTTTACAGTTAAAGAGGAGGTAACCAGAACATAAATTAATAACATGAGCTAATTAATTAATCATTTACCCAGGTGACTCATAGATATGACCTTTTCAGGGTAGACGTCAAGTCTGGGATGCATGCTTCATTTAAAGCCCCACCCTTGTCTTCTTCTGTTCAAGTCTCCTCGCTCGCCTGCTATACAATACACATTAGCATACGTGTAAACACAGGAGATCAAACAATAGCAGGGTCAATTAGCAAAGAGAACAGACAGATTGGCTGGAGGTGAGAACTGAACATTAGCATCTCCTTACACTGTATGTCCCAACAGTATGAGTCACTCACTCTAATATGGCATATACAGGGTCCCCAGGCATACAGCTCAAAAATAGCACCATGCCAGGGCCCATGATCGATCGCAAGGTAAGAGCCTAGCATTCGGTCGCCTCCAAAAGCCTCTGTCCTGGGTGAGTCTGTCACAGGTATATTAACCAACTGCCTGGAAAAGAGGCCTCAGGATTAATGAAAGATCTCCTTAAATCTGGTCAACGGAATGTCGCTGGCCCACTATTCGATCTTTCTGCACCTCTGTAGCCACACCTTAGGGGTGGTAGACTTGGAGAAACTCACCTGTAAAGAGGGTAGTGTCCCTGCCCCCCCCCCCCCCCCCCCCTGGAAAGAAACATAGGATCCCGATCCCTGGAGGAGTGCGATTATGGTACTGGGGCAGTACACACAGCCCATTTTGTCAGCTGCCTAGTTGGGACAGCAACTTGTAAGGGGGGATTTTTGGCCGCTATCCTTTTCTCATGCGACCTTGATAGAAAAGCAAACCCCGTGTCAAAGGGAAAGATGAGAGCGGTGAGTACTTCTTAACTTTTTTGCCTCGGGAGATTAACCTAATTACCAAAAAACAGAAACAGAATTCCCAATGTGAGCCTGGTTGTTTCTGTGCAATGAGGTAGGACTCCCTCCCTCCACATAGGGTGCTACAATCCTGGCCCTTGGGTCTGTGAAAAAATAGCCCAGAAGCTGTAGCTAGACCAATGCCCATAGCTCCCTATTACCTCAGGGAATGCTGTGGCTATTGCAGCCATTAAGTTGCCAGCCTCTCGCTACAAATGTGTCGATAAGGATACGGATAGTGAAGAGTTGAGACCCGTTGGACGCAAAAGTTCTCTTCCTGGCTATTTGAACAAGTTGCACATGCCTAAAGGGTTGATTGAATTTTTATGCAGTGTTCTTTGTGTAGCTGGTGATTGCAGGAGCAATGTTGCAAATTTCCCCTGGTCAGCAATGCACACAATTCATCTTAACAGGGTGTGCCATCTGCTCTGAATCTGTCATGTAGCTGCAAGAGGGTTCATTTAAAGCGTCCATTTCTAAACTGCTGTCCTCGGTACCCACTAACAAACCAGATTTTAAGTATTGCCTTGGGGAGATGTAAAGTAGATGACTGCAATCACTGAGCAGCAAATTAACTCTCCTGTGATGCATTTCCGTTATCTTGCAAACCTTGCCTGTTTGTGGGCCCTGAGGACAGGATTCGAGAACCACTGACTTTGAGGTTGTAGGCTTTTAAAAGCCTGCCTCCTATCCAGGGTGGCCTGTGGTTTAGTATTAGACATGTGCAATTTTTTAAGTTACGAATACGTTTTCCGTTATTATTCGTTATTTTCGTTGATTCGTTAACCAACGAATGAACGAACGGCTTAGCGGAAATTATAACTAATAACGATATTTCCCTAGTTAACGAATAAGGAAACAACGAAGATACGAAACTGTTAAATTTAAAAGAGCAGAAACAACGAAAGAAAAAATTAACTAAAACACAGAAATAACGAAAATACCGAACACCCCCCAAAAAAATCATAATTACGAAAAAATAAACGAAAATGCAAACTTACTAATAGTAGAATAACAAAATGAAAACAACCAAAATGCAGAACAAAGAATAAAAAACGAAAATCTAAACTAACGAAAAATAACTTACGAATCTTCGTAAAACGGAAATGAAAACAACGAATATAATAAATAAGGTAATTTAACTTTCGTTTCTCCTGAAATACTTCTGGACATTGACCAATAGCCACTCAGCCCTGTCCCTTCTTCTGAAGAGGTTTGTTCCTTCCCCCCAATGAGCTTCTTTCTTATTATCTAGTGGCTCCTTGACCTTGTGTCTTTTTCTGTGTTAGACTGCATTTCATTCCGTCCAGATAGGGTGTGTTTGGGTAGGTTGCACCGGTTTTGTGGATGTTAGAGCTAATTTGTAATTTGTTATAGAGAACTTCTTAAGCATACTCTAGATTCTCATTCCTAGATTTGTAGTTGTAATATCTCTGACATATTTTAGTTTTCTCCTATGTCAGACTGCATTCTAGATAGGGTGTGTGTGGTGTTGGATTTGTGACTCACTCATATGTGACACTTAGAAATTATACATTTATACTTATGCTGCAGTGCTCGCTGCTTACTATTCATTTTTTCTCATATTTTCTGCAGTTATTTTTTCCCCTTTTGTGAGACAGTGTAGGACTGTGTTTTATTATCTTGCCTACATATTTTTTTTTTACTTTAGCATAGCCACCAGTGCCATTACTAGGCCAGCCCAGGCAGCAGCCAGCACTCTACTAAGATATAGATGGTGGTGGTAGAAGTTGATTAGTAGAGCTTTGTTGCATTTTAATCCTGACCAATTGTAAGGCCTGATAAATCAACAATCATACTCCGTCCTCAATCCCTTTATTTTTCAGAATACATTTTCATTTGTATTTTTTTCTGAAAAAAAAAACATAATAATACTATTTCTAATATACAAATATTGTACTTTTCCCACTTATTATCACATTCTCACCATGAGGAAAGCAACAGAGGAAAAAGTTGAGTGTGACACAGCAACAACAACTTCTGAATATAGGCCAACTGTAACCCCAAATGTTTTTTTACAAGACATGCCGGTCACGGGCAGTTCCTGCAAAGGTTGTTGCTAGTGTCCATAATTTTAGGCAGCCAAAACTTGAAATTTTACAGCTTGAGGAGGGAATTGCTCAGCCTCCAGATGTAAAAATAGCAGACAATATATTGGAAACAGATAGCAGCATCTTTTTTCATTCTCGTAGTTCAGTATCCAATCCTAATCCAAGTAGGCACCTGGCAGAACAGGATGCTGCTAAAGTAGAATTACCTGAGAGTCTGACCCTTGAAGGTCTTGACCTCGAAGGAATTGATTTTAATATGGAGGATAATGCACTACTTGTAAACCAAATTCATGAGGATATTATTTCTAGTCCTTACTCCTCTGGCCCTGAGTCCCCTCTGTTATTTCCCGAGTCCTCACCTTCAAAAAAAAGATTGCCTGCACCATTACAAACCTCTTCAGGCTTAGTTGTTTTGCCTAAATGTCTTTCATATCCAAGTAGTGCAACTGCCACCATTGTAAGCCCACCAAATTCTTCCAAAGACCCGGAAGCTGCACATACCCATCAGCCAGAGGCAATTGTAAAACAATCCTCACCGGCCACTGCGAACTGCAGATCAAAAATATGGGAACATTTTGTTTCAGTTGGTGACGGGCGCATGGTGAAATGCAAGTTATGTGGCAGGGAAGTGAGCCGTGGGAGAGACATAGCCCATTTAACCAATGCCGGAATGAATTACCATTTTCGTGCACACCATACACCAGTGCTGCTGAGAGAAGAAAGTGGAGTTGCAGCTCCACCTAGTAAAAAGAGAGCCAGCAGCAACACTACTGCTGCCATTAACCCCAAAAGGTTCAACAAGGGACAGGAAGATGAAGGGAATTCTTGTGTAGCTGACACATGCCGCCCCATTCCTTTACAGCAGCCCACGCTGCAACAATTTCCCAGTTTCCAATCAAGGGGTATGTCTCGTCAACAGTCCCTTAAAATCACACGTCTGATAGGGGAACTTATAGCAGTTGGGGGAGCACCCTTTAATATAGTTGAAGGACAGACATTTAAAAAAACTCATGAAGGTGGTTGCACCTCACTATGTTCTCCCCTGCCGTACTACCTTTAGTAGGAAAATTGTACCCTCTTTATATAATTCCTGTGTTGGATTACTGAAAGAGGAGCTGGGCAGAGCAGCTGGCCAGTCTGTCCATTTTACTAGAGACTTGTGGAGCGCTCCCAGTGGGCAATATGCCTTTTTGTCATTGACGGCTCACTGGTGGCAGCCCAAGGAGTCACAACCAAACAAACCAAAAGCAGGAACAAGAAGCACAGGCGCTAAGGCAGCAGAACCTCCCGAGCATGGGCACCGCACATTCTTGTTGCATGCTGAAGTCATGGACGACCAGCACACTGCTGTAAATATTTTACATGCACTTCAGAAAATGGTGGCGCAGTGGCTTGGGGGAGGAGTCGGGCACACGGCCAAAGATGAGCTTTATAGTCACTGATGCTGCAGCAAACATGCTCAAGGCAGTACGAGATGGCAGATTTGTTGGCATTCGTTGCTCTGCACACGCCCTGCATCTCGTTGTGAAGTCTGCTTTGGATGATGAAAGTGAAACATCAAAATTGTCTGCTATCTTAGACAGTTGTAGAAAAATAGCAGATCATTTTCATCGAAGTGTGAAAGACAGTAACATACTCAGACTTGAGCAGAGTAAGGCTTGCGTTCAACAGCACCGCTTGAAGGTAGATGTAGCCACCCGTTGGAACTCCACTTTGGAGATGCTCGAACGGATCATGGAACAGCAAAAGCCAATACACGCCATGTCAAATGAACATGTTATTGGTGTAGCAAGGCCAATAAGCAGGGAGGAGTGGAAAATAATCAGTCAGGTGGTGGCTGTGCTTAGCCACTTTCGAGATGTAACAGAAAAATTGAGCCTAGAGAATGCGAGTCTGGCTCAAGTAATCCCTCTCTACATCTATCTTATCACTAAGATGGATGGCTTTCTAAACAAAAGCGAGCCCTTGCCTGGCAGCATAGTTCCAGATGTAGCTGCAATTATAAGGAGACTCAGGGGACAATTGAATAGAAGGATGAACGAGCTCATGAAGGCATGCCCTGAGCTAATGCTTGCCTCTATGTGCGATCCACGAATTAAAGGAAAAATGGCAATAATTCAGAGTTTCCTTACCACCTATAGGGATCTATTAATTCAGAGGGTGTTTGACAGTCACCGAAAATTGTTTAGGCCGTCAGAGGGTGAAGAGGAAGAAGATCAGGAGGAGCCTGATAGTGACATTGTGCCACCATCACCTACTGTTATTAGTACAACCACTGCTGAGCATTCCACCAGAAGACCTGACATTTGGAGTTTGGCATTACATACTTTAGTTGGACCCACAAAAATGCCCACCATGAAAAGAAGAATTGTGTCAGATCATGTGAAATTATACTTGTCAGAACCCATTTGGCCTCCACTACAGATCCATTAGAGTATTGGGATGAGAAAAGGGGTATTTGGCCTGCTCTTTCCGTGGTGGCACAAGAGCTACTTTCTTGCCCCCCGACCTCTGTGCAAAGTGAGCATGTATTTTCTATCGCAGGAAATATTCTGTGCCCACAGAGGTCCCAGCTGGCCCCACAGCTGATGGAGCAGATGACATTTCTGAAAGTCAATCTTCCAAAGCTGGGCTACCCAGAACTAAGCTTTGCAACTGAATAATTCTAATTATACTACTTCTTAAGTTCTTATGTTTATCAAATTGATAAAGATATTGTTAATAATTTACCTGTTCCAAGTATAGATGGCGATGCCAAAAAATAAATACAACAAAACCAAATAGTGCATGTCATGATATATTTACCAAAAGTAATGTTACATGAATAAACTAGAAAAGATACAATTTCTGGGGAAATTGTGCGACGTGGTCTTGCCTCCACCAATACTCCTGACTGGAGATGTAAATGTGATCCTACAGTGTGTCGATCCAGTTCGGTCCATTGCCCCATCAAAAACTGCTCCATCAAAAACTACCCCATCAAAACTGCACCATCCTATTTGCCCCATCAAAAACTGGTTGCTATGGACTTGGTTGGTATTGACGGTTGCTCTGGATTGGTTGCTATGGACTGGTTGCTATGGACGGTTGCTATGTATGGTTGCTATATGCAGAGCATGCAGAAGTTACGCTGAGCCAAAAAAAAACTGAGCCATATCACCTCACAGTGTGTGGGAGGAGCTATAGAAAGCCCTCACAGATGTGTGTATGAAGGTTTTTACCTCAGCGTCTCCTAGGAAACCAATATAAACATATGCAAGCAGCTAAGCAGAGGAAAGTTTCCTCAGCCTTGTGTGGGAGGAGCCATCTCACCTCACAGCTGTTTGGGAGGAGTTATTAAACTCCTCAGCGTCTCCTAGGAAACCAATTGTTTGGTTTGCAGCCTCTCTGTAAACACAGCAGAAATTGAGGATTTTTTTTTAATACATGTCCTGTTCAAATGGTTGTATTTTAAAAACTATAAATCGTACAGCGAATATCTTTATATTTTACGAATCACAAGACCCAGACCTACATTTAATAAAATTGAAGGCACAGTCGCAGTTTACAAATTCCAAAGCAGATTTTAGTTTTCTAAACTTTGA